>NW_028152138.1:0-27500 GCF_964638095.1 Poromitra crassiceps
TGTTGAATGAATTCGTTCATCATACAGTAGCCTATAGGCTACACTAACCTATGAAAATATTAATTTGGGCTAGGAGGAGCAGGAAATCCCTGCGCTCGCCTTTCAATCCGGGAGCAGGGGATTTCACCTGAAAGTACAGAGCAGCACGGTAATGTGGCCGTGCTGCTTGGCTCGTGTGAAAGCAATTTCTGTGGCGAGGCGGCTGGCTTTACGGGACTCCTAAACGGCTATTTTTGCGCGATCTGTGTATGAAAGAGCCTAAAAAGTGTTTTGACTCTGAAGAAGACGCAGTGCACGTCGAAACGTCAGTTTTGTACCTTTATTAAATTTATTTAAGTGACTTCGTGTGCTCCAGCTCACTCATTGGGTTAGTCCTTTTGGAAGTGGCCCATTGACCTGTTTACATTGATTTATTTTGCATTGTATATATATTCCGTATATTCTTGTACTATAACAGCCATTCTTAAAACAGACTGGAATCTTATTGGCTGAGAAAAGAAAAAAACTGGCTTGGCGGACCAGTAAGAGGATATATTTCATCTGTTCATGTTTTCCTATGTAATGTTGATTTATTGCAGAACCTTTTTTAAATGCATTACAAAAGCACTTTTTTTTTTGTAAGTGCAAAAACACTCGTGTGAGTAAAAAAGTACCATAAATAATAATAATAATAGTATTTTAAACGACCTTAACGTCTCGTGTCCTGATTTATAGCCTCTTAGGGTGACTGGTGCTTTTGTGTGCTGTCATTGATTCCCTTCTGGGGGGAAACTGTTGTTTGAATGTGGGGGGACGCTTGAGTCAATCTGGCCGGGGGCCAAATTGGGGGTTGAGCGATGAGGAGCGGGCGGGGTGCAAAAAGTGTTCAGCAGCTCTGCACGGCATGGAGAGCCCAGTGAAGTGATGGAGAGTCCTTTAAGAGTGGGAGGGCGGAGCCACTCCTTTTAGTGTTGTCGTTAATTTCCCAAGGGCAGGGGTTCTTAAAATCTGCTGTCAAACTCCGAGAGCAACAGTCGTTAAAACTACTGATGTGCCTGTCATGTGACTGATGTCATGTGACTGATCTGCAGTGGGTCAGCGACCCTTTTAAGGCCCCAAATCACAATATTTAACAATAATTGTAGCCCATAGCTCCAAGATGCAGTTTGTCCATTATTCTGGCATGAAATCACCGTTTTAATAGCGAGTGAGTTTGACTTGATACATGAAGAGAAGACTCAAGACTTGGGTTCTGGTGACTTGGGACTTGTGCTTTGATGACTCAAAAAGGTTTTTAAAGTCTTGACTTGAGATCTTGAGTCTGTGTGTAAAATGACTCAGATTGAAAGTAAGGAGATTTGTTCCAGCAGACCACTGGATTCAAATTCTGATTTCTGAATTTGTATGGAATGAGTGAAGTTGAAAGTGATTGTAGAAATCAAACTCATGATTTTCTTACCAAGTTTGTATCCTATTAAAACCATATTGCATTGAAAAGTCCTCGATATTTCGTTTTCTTTACAATATTAACTTGATTACTGGACTCTTGATTTGTTCTGGCTTGACTTGCTGGTCTAAAAGTATACTTGGGACTTGACTTTGTAATCTACATTTCGGCATAACTTAACACAATTAGCTCAGGAAGAAGAATGACTATTTTGATCATAGTTTCACTGAATTCTGGACAAAATCATATCTTGGACCAATGGGCTTCTTCTGTGACCCTAATGTGGACTGAACTGGGGGTCCTTGATATGAAAAAGGTGGAGAATCATTGCATTAGATTTTTCTTTTTTCTTTTTCAAAATTGCATTTTCACATCCCATCTTAGTTAAAACCATTTCACACACCCCTGTTATGTTAGGACGATAACACACGTGCATCTATCAGAACAGAAAGAAAACCAATCAAATCTATCAAATCTTATCAAATCAGATGGTTCACCAGGCTGGGGAATATTCAGCCATGTTGGAGTGGTGTGTTGTGTGTTGGGGGGGGGGGGGGGGAAGGCTGTTAAAGAAAACAGCTGTCGTAAAAGTGAAGAATCTGCGTTTTAGAGCAGCGAGGGAGCACATTTTTTGAGCCTGACCCAGACCTGAGAAGAGAGACGGGAGTGTAGAACTGTGGTTCTACTAAACTTTCTGCAAATCAACAATCTTAATATATTCACACTTTGGAGGGGTTCTATTTTCTTAAAAGTGCAGCATGTGTCGCATTTTTTAAACACCAACATCACTCTAGCTAATTGTGATCCCTTGGTATAACTACTGTAAAACAAATGAGACCCTGGTGGAGACAATATTATGGTCACTTCTATCTCACACCAGCCCAGGGTCAGAATCATTGACTGTACATATGTCAGTGGTCAGACTGTTTCTCAAAGTGAAGACTACATTTCCCATAAGCCTTGTTGCAAGAGGATGTTTGCTTCTTTGGTGTCTGTCTTTAAAGTTGTGCTTGATGTTACAGGTTGGCAGTGGCAGGGTGACATCACCTGGAATCAGAGATGGTAGTTTCTATACACTGTACCACATGTCAAGTGATCATGTGAATGATGTTTACAATGCATCACAGTCATGATAGGAAGGTTTCTAATGTTCTCAGGAGACGTTACAAAGGCTTTCAGAGCTCATAATGGTTTTTGCACCATCATTACATAACATATATTACCCTTGAATACCTTAACTAACACATTCACACAGAAGGTGTTAATGAAACACGCAAGGCAAGGTATGTAGAAACATTATTTTTTAATCTAAAAACACAAAAACAGATACATTAAAACAATCAGAAAAACATTTTAAAAAAGTGCAACATAACAAAAGTATTTACATGTGACTCCCCAGCAGGGAATGATAATCCGATAGACTATATATTATATAGTCTATCGGATTATCATCCCCCGCAGTATGCTGCTCGCCCTGTCACGTCCAGTCCTGTCTGTGGCCTTCTCTACAGGGTCCCTCACAAAGCTGTTCCACAGACGAAGAGTCTCATCAGCCCCAATCGTAGCACATGTGGAGTTGTCTGGGCTCAGAGTGGCATGAAGAACTCTGTCATCATGTCCTAAAAGAAGAGAAAGTGCATTTATTATCTTAGAACAGCAAAAGCATGAACAACAAGACTGCTTTGAAATGTTAGCTGGTGGTTCCCTTTTAAAAAGCCCCAAGTATGGGGCGTCCGGGTATTGTAGCGGTAGACTCCCTGCCCACCAACACGAGGGTCACAGGTTCATGCCCACGTGTTACCTCCGGCTTGGTCGGGTGTCCATACACGCACGATTGGCTGTGTCTGTGGGTGGGAAGCCGGATTGGCGGTATGTGTCCTGGTCACAGCGGAAGGGGACTGGAAGGGAACTGGTGGGAATAGCGTGAGAATCTGGGGGGAAAAAATGTCTGGGCGAGTATCAGACAAGTTTTAAGATTCTCCCCCCTTCTCTCCACATTGTACTTGGCCAATTTCCCCTGCTGTCCCGGTCATTGCTCCACCCCACCAGCCGCGTCTTTTCACACGACACAGAGTTTCACCAGCGTGTGAGAGGATCACGCTATTCCCCCAGTTCCCCTCCTGTTTGACTTCAAACCTGCAACCTTCGTGATGATAGGCAGGGAATCTACTGCTGCACCACCCGGACACACCGACTGTCGTGACAAGAACTTACCATTGAGCTCTGCAACTTTGGAGAGGGATGGGTACTTCCAGATAACAACATTGTTGCTGTTGAGTCCATGGGTAGAAAGCAGCTCCTTGTAGTTGGGCGCAAACACCAGGGAAGAGATCTGAAAGGCAAAGACATCACATGGCTTAAGTCACAAAATAAAAAAAGTACACAGTGAATCATCGACTGACGGTAACCATCAACATCATACGAAGGGACTGGATGGGCTGAAAGTTGCACGGTTACCTGGGACTGAGTGTCAAGTGAGCTGATGCAGGAGCCACTGTTCACATTCCAGACGCGGATGTGTCGGTCACTGGTCCCACCTCCAGAAGCAAGGATGTTCCGCTGCCATGGACACCAGGCCAAAGCCTAAGACAAGATGGCAAAATAAATGAATACGATTGTCAGAATTCACAGCATGATCTGATGTACAAGTCCCACTGCCAGGGTTTAGAACCAGAGGTGCCCAAATGCTTTCCTATGAAGGGCCACAAATTCATCTGGAAGGAGGGCAGCGGGGCCAAAAATTAATACTGACATTAAGTGAAAATGTGTTATATTTTTGTAGACTATTCTAATAAAAAAAAATAAAAAAAAAGTATTTTCTCTGTTTAACAGTAATTTCATCAGTTAGATTTAGAGTTGATGGATTCCTTAGGTCTTCTAGTTTCATCTTCTAAGTATCATCACTCTAGCTTTTTTTTTAAATGAGCCCGCCACAGCCTCTGAAAAACAATATTGTGTGTGTGTGTGTGTGTGTGTGTGTGTGTGTGTGTGTGTGTGTGTGTGTGTGTGAAAAATAGAGAGTAAAAACAACAATGTGGTTTGTTTGGTTGTCAGGGTGAAGCTCCTCACCTTGACGGCTCCTTGGTGCTGGTTCCAGCAGCGGAGCGACTGGTGGTGATTCACGCCGGGCCACACGTTCACCAGGTTGTCGGCGCCACCGCTGGCCAGGTACTTCCCGTCAGGAGACCACTGCAGACCGCACACCTCGTCAGTGTGACCCCTCAGCGTGGAGACGTGGTGGTCCGCCACCCTCACATCATGGTGGTGGATGAGTGCTGAGCTGGAGCCACTGAGGGAGAGTGTAAAAAAATATATATATATATATATATATTTAAACACATTTTGCCCCCCGAGCCCCTCGTTAACTTCCTACCCTGTAGCCAGTGACAGTTATAGACACAAGTGTCGGACAGAGACTGTACCTGGTCAGAACGTGTTCATTCCAAGATAAGCAACCAACTCTCCCCACGTGGCCGGCCATGTTGCGTAGACGCTTCCGGGTCTCCACATCCCACAACTGAGGGAAGGAAAATATAAGAACAATTGTTTTCTTAACCCATTGATACCTGATGCAGCATTTGCGTGTATATCCCTCATTTGTGTGCGTATCCCTTTAAGACGGCGAACCGCGTTAACTTAAAGGGATACACACACAAATGCTGCATCAGGTATCAATGGGTTAATGCAGGAATAAACCAAGTTTCCAGTACATTAGAGTGCACTCTGTAATGAAGCCAAGACTCAGTGGTGTGTGTGTGTGTGTGTTAGCCTGCTCACCTGAACTTTGCAGTCACTGGTGCCGATGGCCAGGTAGCGAGCCTCTTTGGCCCACGACACTGAAGTGATGTAGTCCTCTCCTTCACCATCCATCTTCATGAGCTCAGTGACGTCTCCCTGACTGTGATCCCACACGTAGACACTGTCACCGAGAGCCACAGCAAGAAGGTCGCGACTGCCCCAGTCAAGTAGACTCAGATCTGGGAGAAGTGGGACCAAATGAAAGCTTGTTAAGTACAAAAGGGCTCCCCCCCAACAACCCAATATGCAAACTTTATATTTATTTATTTTATTTATTTATAAATTTATAAAGATATGAAACTTGAGATATAAATCAATGAATGGCCTAATTATTAGACCATTAATTGACTCTAATACCCATGTCACCAGGCCAACAACTAAACCCAAAAACCCAAGAAATGCATGTACATTACTAGGAATAAATCACCACTCTTTGCCACCCGCCCAGTCATAGAAATATGAAGTTAGATGAGAAACTCACAGAAATCATTCCTGAGCTCAGGGCAATCAAGGATTCGGTCAGCAGCAGTTGATATGTGTCTGGTCTTCTTGACACAAGCTGGGGCCGTGGCTTGACTGGAGAGGACTTTCACATTGTTCCGCCGATAGCCTGTAAACTTGTCCTGATAGCCTGTAAATGAGAGGAAAACGAATTATACACCGTTCACTTTCCCTGCTCGGGTCGTCATACAGTTGCACGACAGCATCAGTAATGTAAAATGCTATACCTCCTGGATCAAACAGTGGCTTCCCTTCCAGGTTCAGGATCTTCGCCTCTTCAATGTCGAACCCATTGAGTGCGACAGACCAGGCTTTCCGGTTCTCCTGCAAAAGACACATAGCCTAGTCAATAACATGCCTATAAAATACAGGCCAGACATACTGTAAACTTTAAAGTATCAAAGCAAACTGACCAGTGCTCCCATAGGATCTTTTGTGTCGACAGGATCAGCCTCCTTTGTCAGAAGGAAGTTTGCCACCTCCATTTGTTTGGGATTTCTGGTGGGAATGAAGCGGTCGCCTCCAACATTGGAACAGGTGCGTTTTTTGCCTTTACATAGGAGAAGTATTTCATTGGTTAACAGTTTTCAGAAACTTTTACTAAAAGAGATCCAACACCACAATCTGTTTG
Source organism: Poromitra crassiceps (assembly GCF_964638095.1). Taxonomy (NCBI): domain Eukaryota; kingdom Metazoa; phylum Chordata; class Actinopteri; order Beryciformes; family Melamphaidae; genus Poromitra; species Poromitra crassiceps. Next base: position 6,357 of record NW_028152138.1, read on the forward strand.
ACAAGTCTGCTGAAGACTAAACATTATACTGGAAGGCATCCATACAAATTATATTTCAATCATGTGAGCAAGTTACCTGGAGTTTTCCTCCGCGTTTTGGCAGGGGACAAAACATTTGGAGGCGTTGAGTCGCTGGCCTCCTTTCGCCACCTCGCCATGTTGGTGATCCTCATGTCGTTATGCAGCAGTCTGAAAGTAGCGTAAACGTTCGCTAGCATGAGAGACGAGGAGAGCAGTTAACGCTATTTAACATGTTCATTCACATTTAGCTCAAATGTAAACAGTAAACTGGTGGGCTTAACCAGTTGACTTAAGTTTCATTTCATGAAAAATAGCAGCAGTTACATTCGTTAGTTAACCGTAAGGTTCATTAGCTAACCATACTACTCAATGTCAAATTTGCTAAACTACATTATGCTACCGTTGTGTGAAGAATACATGGTCGTCCGTCCGCCTCGAATTGGAGCCGTCTCGCCGTCTGGCGGCGCCAGCGAGCCCTACATGCTAACGTTAACGTTAGCATAGCATGTAGCGTTCGTTAGCTCACAACTTACAGTAACATACTGTACAGATTTACTGATTACATTAATCCACTATTAAATGCAATGTTTTGTCTTTTAGCTTGTAGAATTCACTAACCTCTCTGAGAAGAAATGTGCTCCAAGTCGTTTGTCAGTAGTTTGTTGTTGATAGTATGATTACTCGCTCTCTCTCTCTCTCTCAATTTCCAACAAGTTATATCAAGAGTTTGTAATCATATGACGGGGAAGGCTTGCGCCAGCGTTTATATCTATTTTTTAAATGCCGAAAGCGGTGCGGTGATTGGTTACTGTAACAACGGCGAAAATGCATGTATGTGATTGGCGTAGAAAACCTCGTTGGTTCGCCTCCTCGGGACGGGCCATGGAGACGCGAAAAATGGGGTTGGGAAAAGTTGTATCGCCATCTAGTGGCAAGTTAAATCACAACAATAACATGGCATCATTCAGCAAGTAATCAGCAGCTACCACTGACTCCCATTCATTTTTCATAGCAGTTTCAGATTTGCCCGATTCAAACTAGCCTATCAAAAAATGTCAAAGAAGCATTACACAGTTGAATCCAAGAATAAAGGAGTCCAAAGTCTAAATTATAGCTGTATGGAGGCTTTAGAGTGCATAGTGTTTATGTAGGCCTACCTTTAAAATACTGATAATAATATGTAGGCTATAATGTGCATTTGATAGGCTAAATAAAATCAAAGACTTCTGACACTGAGTGTTTAACATTAGGCCTAGCCTGATCAATCAATCAATCAATCAGTCAGTTTTATTTTGAGTGCAAAATCACACCAAGGTGTCTAATTAATAATCAATTAAAAGAAAATTAACAGCGAATAATTAATAATAGCCTACAATGAACATAACAAAAAAAGTTAATGGTTGAATATAATGATGAATACAACTCGATCATAGGCTACTAGGTTTATAAAATGCTGGGCTTTAGTAGGTTCTTAATCATACAGGTCTTCATTAGATGTGATCTCAACAATGTTAATAATTAAAGGTGATAAGAGACTGATGATACATTTTGTTTCCATGCTGTAGGGCCAAGAGTCGTTGATCAAGTAGATCTACTTGATCCAGACTCGAGTCTGGCAAGCGAGAGACTATAGACCAAATCACCGTGACGTCACCATGTAAACAAATTTACTTCCGGGTACCACTTGGGGAAGGCGGCAGGTTTAAATGTGCGTGTTGTCAAATAAATGCTGTCAAACCCTCGTTGTTTTCGGCCGACTACTTTCAATTTAAATGGTTAAACGGTTGGTAAACATGCTTGTCCGACGTATCTAGCCTTTCTTCTGTGTTTGTTTTATGTAGTGTTAGCTAGCTAATAACGTTTGTTTGACTGTCAAACTCGCTGTTTTTTTACATTACAGACAGAGTAACCTCGCGTCACCAGGCTCTTCTCGGCGAGAAAGAGCCTGGTACAGACAGAGCTACTGACGCCACGTCAATTTAATTTAGCTTCAAGTCTACTCTAGTCTGGTCCAACAGGTAAATTAGCTAGTCTGGTCTCCACTAACGTTAGTGAAAGTGTTGTTATGAATGATATTAAACAACAACACAACACGGACGAACCATTTTTGTCTTCTTTGTCTGTTTTTGTCTTCAACACGTCAGTTTGTGCCGTCCACCGCCATTATAATGTGTGGACCTCAGGGGTACCCGGAAGTAAATGTAAACATCCCGCTGATTTGGTCTATTGAACTGATCCCTATAATAGAGGATGACTGATAAATCGAGCTGCTCCTCTGACCCAGCTGGAGAGATTACCGTAGCTCATGACTCGACTGATTTTCCTGGCATGGGCATGGGAAACATCCTGCCGTTCAGCTCCTGCAATGCAGCTATACAGACCGGAAGTTACGTTTGCCTTCAAAATAAAACTAACGTTCACCGCGTAAAAACATTGACCTCAATGTTAGAAAAAGGAGAAGGATTAGCTATGGTACACACAGAACACCAAAAGTGATAAATATTATAATGCTAATCGGACGTTTAGATTATACGTGAAATGAAGCTAAAATAAACGTCTTCTTTTTTGTTAAAGATAATTCCCATAAATACCGGTTTTATTTTGAAAGTTCTGATCGGAATTCTCATTATCAATCTCATTCGTTATTTCGGCTAACTTGACAGTAGTCTGACGTCCGCACAGGAAAGCTGGCAACTTTACAAGACAAAAACAAGGCGGGGAGTGGATTACTTTACGCTGTTTACTCATTGTACGTGTCCAAACAATAGTAGTTTATAGTGTAACGCTGGAGGACGGACTGGTGGGGGTATATGCCGGTGGGTCAACGGGGTGGGACGAGGGGGAAGCTTTTAGGTGTAACACCGTTCTGTTGTTGTTCCGGTAGAGTCTGAAAGGAGACACGTTACTGCACCGTCTGAGAGACGCGCTACAAGTAGCATGCAGGCTACCGAAACTGGCTGTTGTCTATGCAAGTTATCGGAGCACCTCCAACTCCCGGGTTACTCTGTGAGCTGCGGCAGGGAATAAATAACACTCACGTGAGGTAAAAGTGTAACTTGTCCGTCTCTGTCTATCTGCTAGCTTAGTTAGCCACACCGCAATGCTACAATATGATGGCAGGCTTTAGAGCAGCTCATGGGGTTTAAAAACCGTCGTTTTCGGAGAGAATGACGCAGGATTTCCGAGGAGCAGTCTTCAGTGGAGCGAAGTTTACATTGGCTCTGTGTTGACATAACAAGCAGCAGCCTACAGTAAAGACGACGCTGAGGCTAATCACAGTCACAAGATAGACTTCTGAGCAGAGCTTCGCTAACGCCTGGGCGACCGCTGCTTCTTCACAGGTACCGTCAGGCCTTCTTTTCTTATCTCTCTGTCTTATTACTCGTGTTAACGCCAATACCGCCGTCGTAGCTAACAACAACAACAACGGTTATTTTGTGAGTTTGTTTGACGGGTAACGTTGTCGTTTTGCTCTCACGAGAATAATACCGGTAGCTAGGGTAATAACGATTCAAGCTAACGATAGGCTTTGAAGCAGCTAACGTTACGTTGCTACGGTAGGAGGTTTTCATCAGCTGGTGTGGGTGACTTATTGCGGAAACTCGAATATTGTAACGTGAGTTACTAAAGTAACGTGTTGAGGTAACGTTACTTGTAATTCATTTGACCACTCTTACTTTAACTACTTGGGCATTACCATTTTATGCTCGGGGAATTTTTTTTTTTACTCCACTACCTTTGTTTGAAAACGTAGTTTAATAACGTTAGCTACTTTGCAGATTCAGATTAGAGTGCAAAATATATTCAACTAGCTAATCAGTTGTGATGCCTTCATCATAGATGACTGTAAGCTAATACAGTTAATGTTATGTGGAAAATCAGCCCACCTTCCATCTAAACATGAAATGCTTACACACGAATAAACCAATCATTATAATTCAATTATTATTCTGAAATCATTCTGCATCGTGAGCCTGCAGTTGCTTAAAGTACGTTTTGATGCCAATAACTTTTGTACGTTTACTTAGCATTTTGAATGCAAGACTTTTACTTGTGTAACAGAGGTATGTTTATACTGTGGTGTTTCTACTTTTACAAGATCGAAGAAGAAGAAGTACTTCTTCCACCACTGCCTACCACCTTGAAGTAGTAGTAGGTTTTCATCTGCTGTGGGTGCTGTCAGACACCGGTTACTTACAACAGAGGCACTATATTAATTAGGGATGCACGATATATCGGCAATCATATCGGTATCGGCCGATGTTGGTCATTTTTTAACATATCGGTCATATCGGTATCGGTCAGATGTTGCAATGTTAATATCGGTTATCATTATCAGCCAAATTCTTCACATTGATATGAAATAATGCAGTAAATCTATGATTTATGGGCTTTTTCAAAGGCTTTGCAAATAAAGAAATGCATAACTTTTTCAAATTCAGTGTTAACATGTGTTTTTCAGTATGTACAAAATGTGATGATCATAAAAATGTGGTTTTATACAAATCATATCGACATCGGTAAATATCGGTTATCGGCCATAACAGCAATGTTAATATCGGTTATCGGCATCGGCCAAAATTTTCATATCGGTGCATCCCTAATATTAATAGCACTTCTGCAGAATAAGAGCGGAACTAGTTGCTAAACTTCCCTCGAAGTAACTGCCTTCATCATTACTGTCCGCGGAGTTGGGGGCTTGTTTTGGTGACTGGGCCAGCTGTGGTCCGGAGGCTGTTTCACAAGAGGCGGGGGAGGCTGTTTCACAAGAACCCGCTGTCATTATTTTCATCAATACAGAGGAAAGACAACTAGTCTTTCCCTGCAGACAGTCGCTGTTGCTGAAGCCGCACGACCTTTTGGTGACAATGTTTAAATATTGGACGAGTTTGTATCAGAAATACACGTCTGAAATCATAGGTAACGTTACAGTAAGACTACTGTGTAGAGGCAAGTCCAGATGCTGCTTCACAAAATGCCCCCCCTTTTATTTTGTAAACAGAATTCAGAAGGATGGACAACTCCGGATACAGCACGGGGAGTTTCGACGGCCTTCATCACCCCAGTGACGATGACGACGATGAGATGGTGGACATTGCTGGAGCCACGCTGGACTTCTCCGGCACGGACGACGTCCCTCCCCTCAGCTCAGCCTCAGGTAAGCCGGCTGCGACCAGGTGTTCACTACGTGGATTTGCTTCATTCAAATATTGCGGTGGGCTTTTGGGATGAACGACTTTTGGGATGAACAGGTTCTCTTATCAAACCTGTGCAAACAAGTGAGTGTGAATGCTGTAACATTGTGAAAACCATTTTAGAATGATCCTACGACTAAAATGTCACAGAAAAACGATCCCAGTGCCTAGGAATATAACAGCATAGTGACAGCATAGGAGAAAACAACAACATATCATTTCCTTTAAGGTCATTGTAGCTTCAGTATTGAGTAGCACAGTTTTGTTGCACTACATTTGCATATTAAAACAAGCATAAAAAGGCTGTTTTGTAGGTTGACCGAATGTCTGCAGGTCCTTAACTCATTGAATGCCATGGACGTCCTTCGACGTCCAATTAAATAGTGACGTAGAATGCCACGGACGTCCTTCGACGTCCAATGCGTTTTTTGACGGTGGGACGTCGATCAAAGCCTTCCGCAGCTCCTGTACAACTATAGTAGCTATTGGAGGTGTATAACCTATTTTACGGACTCATTAGGTGGCGACAGTGCTTGCTCGGTGCAGTCCAGATTAGAGACAGGTCCGAGAAACAGCCTAAAAGCCGTGGATCAAAGACAAACCGATGCATGCTCCCAGAGCCATTTGCTCTGTCGCGGGAGCTGACATTGGCTCCGAACAGGAGTCAATCCGCGCTCACAACTGAGCCCCTCTGTCCCTGTCTGTCTGTCTGTCTGTCTGTCTGTATAGTTTCTCCACCCGATTAGCAGCCAGGAAAGCAGCCCCTGACGCCAAACCATTCAGCAATCCGGGTTGGCTCTTCCCTGCTGTGGCGCTGAGAGCCGACAGCAGCACACAAACGCAGCACTCCGAAAATATAATGGTTGCGTGAGGCTGTGTGCAGTGTGGGGAGGAGTTTACGGGGGGAGGGGGGGAGGGGGGTGGTGCACGCAGGGCATCACACAACAACTACGTCACTACATCAGAAAATATTATCTTCAGACTCAGTGAATGTGCTTGAAATGCTGCATTTCACAAAAGGCGGATTATCTCAGCTAATAATTTGAAAAGCCTGAAAACGCTGAAAACAACCTATCTTCTCCGGCTCATAACTAAAGAACGGAAAATGGTATCAATAAACTTTTTTTTGCTGATGATACAATAGAGCCAGCTCGTTCTTGTGCGTGTTCGGTGTTTACATAGTAATATCACACAATATTCTGTGGGCCTCGAGAAATCACTGAAAACGCTCTGAAAACTCTGGCACTGGGAGCATCCGTTCTCCAAAAGTGGCTGGCACTGAATGAGTTAAAAAGTTGGATAAAGTACTAAGTTACCTAGATTTAAGGCATAAAAAAGTATTAAAATGCATTAAATGCAGTCATGCCGGTATTATCTTTTCACCATGCAATGGCAGGTTTCCTTTAAGCTGCATGTCTACTCTTAGCATAGAGAGAACAGGGTTAGGGGTTCAATAAATATTAGGGGTGTCACGATACACTCAGTTCACGATACGATACGTATCACGATACTGGGTTCACGATAACGATACGATACGATTTTAACAATATTTTTTTAAACTTGAATAATGACAATATATGACTGGAAAAGTAGTATTTTATTTGAAATGCACAAATACAAAACATGCTGTTGTGGGAAATTGTTATTACAATAACAACTAGAAAAAACATGAGATTGGAGATAAGGCTTATCTTGAAATAGAATGAGTTACACCGTCACTTAGATTTACTTTGAACTAAAAGGTTTCTCAGCAGTATAAATTCTCATTATGCATCTTCAGCTTTTCTTCAAACTCAAACAACAAGACTTTTCTTAATCTATTTTTTATGCATCTTCAGTTTTTCCTGTCAAGTAAACAGTTTTGCCAGAAACTCAATTGAATGGTTTCTCTCCTGTATAACTTCTCATGTGTCTCTTCAGAGACTTGTTCAACTGAACTACTTTCCACACATTGAACTTCAACAAACAAAGACGTTTCTTTGTCTATTTTTGATTTTTTTGATTTTTTTTTTTTTCACGATATGAGATTTCATCTCAACGATACATATCGTGACGTTTTACTATCGCGAAATTTCGTGGGACGATATATTGTGACACCCCTAATAAATATGCATCGTATCCGTTTTGCTAATCACAAATTAATTGGACTTCATATTAGGGATGGGGGAGAGTACTCGGGTACTCGAGTACTCGTTTGTAACGAGAGTACTCGAGTACCGTTTCCGCTGTCCGGGTACTCGCCCCACCCCCCTCCCCTATAAAAATGGCCGATCTAACGTTAACAGCGTCTGGCGAATCGCCAGCAACACAGACGTCCATGTATATTAACGCAATCTATATTCAGCAGATGTAAAATAAACAAGATTTGATTGCAGTTGTTTTCCGTTCATGGCCAATTTATATATAGATGTGCAAGCAAAGATGGTAACGTTAGATGTTTTTTACTCGGACGGACCACTTTGACTAACGGACCCCTGACAGTAACTTTGTTTACCATAGCCAAACGTTCCGTGTTTCACCACGGGCGGGGACCATCACTCGGATGTTGTTGGTGGTTTTTGCGGTTAACGTTAGCGAACATTATTACTGTTTGCAGTTATCATGTTTGCAGTTATCACTTTTTGGCAGAACACCAGAGTTTTTAATAAGTGGATTTACTTAACAGTGATCAAGAAGCAGTATGGAATGATTACCGACATGTATTGGGAATTACTTTTACTGAGGTAGGCTAACGGCTAACACCGGATCACCTTATCACAGTCAATCTGTAAAAACTAAAAAGTGCACCAGGCAGCGCTTTTTCCATGCAAAATTGGTAATGTGTGTGAAGTTGCTGTGAACAGCCCCATACAAAGCAGATCACCCCTGCTCTCATCACAGGCATTTGGCGAATGCTAATGGTAACTGCTTAACATAGCCAGGATCTTTCATGTGTGTGTGTCGTTCCGCCGGGGGGGGGGGGGGGGGGAGTACTCGAGTACTCTTTCATAACAGAAGGAGAGTACTCGAGTATTTAAATCCCTTACAATGCCCATCCCTACTTCATATCCATCAACAACTAATGACCAGTTACCACTTGTCATTTATAGTTTCAGAACTTTCAAAAGAAGTAGGCTGGTGGTTACGGCAGCCTTGTTTCTTATTTGATTATTTATTTTCAATTGGTCTTAAATTAAAAGGGTCCAGTGTGTCTATCTATTTGTTGTTTCTAGTGGAAAGGCCTGTTGCAGGCTAGGCGTTTGTGGCGTAGGCTAGTGGAAAGGCCTGTTGCAGGCTAGGCATTTGTGGCGTAGGCTAGTGGAAAGGCCTGTTGCAGGCTAGGCGTTTGTGGCGTAGGCTAGTGGAAAGGCCTGTTGCAGGCTAGGCGTTTGTGGCGTAGGCTAGTGGAAAGGCCTGTTGCAGGCTAGGCGTTTGTGGCGTAGGCTAGTGGAAAGGCCTGTTGCAGGCTAGGCGTATGTGGCGTAGGCTAGTGGAAAGGCCTGTTGCAGGCTAGGCGTTTGTGGCGTAGGCTAGTGGAAAGGCCTGTTGCAGGCTAGGCGTTTGTGGCGTAGGCTAGTGGAAAGGCCTGTTGCAGGCTAGGCGTTTGTGGCGTAGGCTAATTGCTAAATATGAGAAATGGAGTAGGAAGGAAAGGATGGCTCGCTGCATTGGTGGAACTTGAGTTCATTCATTTCAGAGTCCAATGCGTGTCCGTTGGTTGTCCAAGGTAGTTCTCTACTGATAAGATATATCTCCACTATTGCAGGGCTGTGTGTGTGTGTGCGTGTGCTTGTGTGCTTGTGTGCTTGTGTGCGTGTGCATGCGTCAATGAATTGCTTGCAGTCACACATCTTTGAATCATCAGTTACTCCACTCACTTTCTTGCTGTCTCTCTCGCTCTCTTTGTTTCTCTCTCTCTCTGTCACACACACTGGGGGAACATACTGTCACGTGTGTCAAACCGATTTAAACTATTTTGTCATGGTCTGACATCAAATCAGGAACTTATTACACTGTGACATACTGTCAAAACAACCATTGAAAGTGAGTACCGTAAATTCCGGACTATAAGGCGCACCGGTGTATAAGCCGCACCTGCAAAGTTGACTGTTTTTTACATATATAAGCCGCACCGGACTATAAGCCGCGGGTGTTTTGATGTTTAATTACCATATGTAAGGGTTCGTGCACAGAGGGGATTGTCGGGAAAGAGATGGCTGTTTGGGGAAGCTCCCATTTATTAACATTTCAACAAAACAAGTTGCATATTTGCATAATGTATTCAAGTGTTACCATTTAGTGCAATAGTAGCTACAGAACATGTACCGGTACTGTGCTGTGTAAATTTAGGGGTCCTTGGCATGAAAAAGGTTGAAAACCACTGATCTACATTATAGCCTACAGTAGTACCATAACAAAAAACAAAGCTTACAGCGCTTGACGAGGCAATATCAATGGCTAAATTAAATGTGTTTTTTTTAAAGTGCAAAATAAAGTGCCTGTAACACGACAGTAAGCGCGTAAGCCTAAAGTTGCAGTAACACGGCTGCTTAAAATATACGGTAATCAGCCTACCAGAAAAGTCATTAATCCTCGTCTTCATCTTTTAGGCTAAGGTGCAGTACACGGCTGTAACCAGAAAAGTCAAGTCATTAATCCTCATCTTCGTCTTCTTCCTGCGTACTAAAACCACCAAAGTCCTCATCTTCAGTGTCGGAAACGAACAGGCTCAGGGTGGCTTCGTCAGCCACTCTCCTCTCTCCTTCGTTGTCGCTCTCAAAACCAACAAACTCCTCTTCATCACTGTCGGAATCGAACAGCCTCTGAAGGCCCTCAGCTGTGGCGGCGTCCTCCTCTTCATCATGCAGCAGTCCAGCCTTTCGGAACCCGTTGGTGATCGTGGATGTTTTGACACTCCTCCACGCTGTCAGGATCCACTGGCAAACTTGAGCCTTCAGTCGGATCTGAACGGCACCTCGGCCGTCTGCTCTCTGTGTCAACACCCTGATGCCAAGGTTACGTGCTGCTGCTCGATTTCCTTCTTTCCTTCTTCTTCTCGCCGCCATCGTCGTAACACAGCCAGTTCTCCATCTTTTGAAGCATGATGTTAGATTACAACGAGCTAGTTGTGTGGCTTAGCCTTCCAAAATGTTGCCGTTAGTTTTTTAGAATGTAATACATAGAATTGGGAATGTTACATTCAATTTCATTCAGACTGTCTTTCAGGCTCAATCGCTGCCATTTTCCCCCCGGAGCGAGGTAGGGTGAGAGGAGGGAGGGTGTTTTACTGTAGTGGCTGAGAGAGAGTAGTGGCACAGTGCTCCAATCAGGTCGCGAGGCACATTTTTTGCAACATCATCCAATCAGGGTCTCGCTCTCGTAATGTCTGTCTTGCTCTCGTTCTGCCTCATACCAACATCCATAGATTTTGGAGGTTCCCGAGTGGCCGTTTGCTGAAAAAATCCATAGATAAGCCGCACCGTTATATAAGCCGCAGGGGCCAAAAAGGCCAAAAAACGGGAAAAAAGCCGCGGCTTATAGTCCGGAATTTACGGTAGTACTAGCATTATAGAGTAGCATTTGTATGAGTAGCCTGGTTAAGTTCCTCTTATGTGACTTCTGTACCAGAGCTGCGCGGTTCCTGCTGATGTCATCGTAATGTCAAACTCCTATTGGCCGGAGTTTTCAGTAGAGAAAAAAGGTTTTGCAGTCACTAGAGACGAGCTGCGTCTGACCGCTTTGTGCTTGTGTCATCATGATGTAATCCATATTTTCTTATTCCAGTGAACTGCTGGACTTAGAGTATACAGACTTACAGTATATACTGTATGTAGAGTGATATGTCGTTTACTACTTATTGTATGTTCTGCACTTGAAGAGAGCCATTTTCCATGTCAAAATGAATTGTGTTGTGACATATCTCCTGGCACCAAGACCACTTCCTTCCTGCATATTTGCTGTACTTGTTGTACTACCCACTTTAAGAATTCACATGTTGGGGCGTCTGGGTAGTGTAGCGGTAAAATAACTTGCCTACTACAGCGGAGACGCGGGTTCAATTCCCGACAGCGGTACCTCCGGCGTTCCTATAGACACAATTGGCCGTGGGAAGCCGGTGGGATATGAGTCCTGGTCGCTGCACGAGTGCCTCCTCTGGTCGGGTGGGCGGGCGCTTGTTCCGGGGGGGGAGGAGAACTGGGGGGAATAGCATGATCCTGCCGTGCGCTACATCTTGCCTGGTGAAACTCCTCCATCATCCTTTCTGTAACAGGGACTGGTTTGGAACAGGGCTACTGTCTTTCATGACGTCACACCCTGGTGGTTGCTGCTGGTATTGTCATTTTGATGCATCTCTCTTTCCTCATCTACGGTACATGTAAACAGAAAAAGACCTCCTCCACCGAAGCCTAATACAACAACAACAGAACATTTCCCCATACGCCTTTTCAGTCTCCTAAAACACCACAAAGTCTACATTATTTCTTCTGCCAATAACCACGACTGTCCTGGATACTCCTGATGTCACAAGCCTCACCAAGACGGATCTGCCTGGGTTCCTGAGAAGACATGAGCATACTTCAACTGCATTAAAAGCAGACTGAACAAGATGTAAATGGCAAAGGAAGGAGCAGTCACTCACGCCCGCCCAGTCACCATGACATCACTTAAGTGCATCCTCTTTCCTGATACGATCAAAACAACATCCAAGACAAAACATGATAGAATGACCTCCAGGTCCGTTCAGTACATGAACAAATATATGACTAAAAGATGACTTGGCTTTCCTACAACAGAGCGCTGCCACATGTTAATGAGCTGGTGATGTCACTGTGATGTCATCACCCTGAGTTTGGTCTTTTGCACTCGTCTAAACAGAGAGATACGACTCTTTCCAGGAGGGGGAAGGCCAGGACATTTTTATCTGAACGGATATTGCTGCTGACGACTGAAAACCATTGACTGTATTTCCGCTGTCGGCTTTTCAGGAACAAAGAAACACAGGCTTGTCTTTATTTACAACCCTGTATTTTTTTATTATGTATGTATTATTAATATTATTATTATTAGGCCGGTGCTTGCACTGGCCTATAGGACCATGTGTGTCCCAATCGCTTCACACACGGCTTCATACACGACTCCTGGCACCCTTTCATCAAGATGGGCTTTTACTTTGAAATTTGTTTTATTTGACGAATGTCCGGTTTCGGACTTTCTGTCTGCCCTGATCTGATCGTTCAGCTTGACAGAGTCGCTCACGGCCGCAGAGGGTCCATGTTAACGTTACACGCGACGCAACAAATAAACAAACACACACTTCCCAGTGTCTCTGGACATCGACAGTAGCGGGAGACGTCTCCCCTTCCAGCAAATATACATGAATGTTATGCATAAGGAACATGAACATCTTACTGCGAGGCAGAGAGCTAAGATAAGTAGCTAACAGCTGAGCTAAGTAGGCTATAACTAGTGTGTTAGCCGATCGGAAAAGCATGTAAACAGCGGTGAGATCTCCTTTATTAAAGTATGCAACCATTTCCAATGAACAAATGGCATGTAGCCTTCAACTTTAAAACAAAACAATGTGCTTCTGCTTACTTCTTACATTCAACTGTGTATAGCAGTGAGTGCAGACAGTGCAACACCAGTGGCATGTAGCCCTCAAGTATTTAAAACAAAAACAATAGTGCTTCTGCTGCTTACTTAGCTAGCCTACATTCAACTTTTTATGGCAGACCTGTTCAAAGAATTCAAGGTGGGTTCATTCTTTAAAACGGTGTAAAATAACACGTTTAACAACATATCAAACGGACCTTATCCTGTCACATTAGCTGGCAATGCATTGTGTAACCAAAAAACGTTTGGCTAACGTTAACATGTTTTGTAATGGAATCTTTATGGGACACGGCTAATACCTGGCACAGCGTTAGCTAGCATAGTGTAGCACGTGTTCAATGCAAATGGAATCATGGAACTATGGCTAAGTTTGGGTCTTAGCCGTGTCCCATAATGATTCCATTACAAATATTGCATTGCACACGTGACATGTTATTTTACTAAAAATAATACATTTTACCATCATTTCAAGTAGAATGATACCACCCAAGCAAGAATATTTCAAGTGTTTCAAGTGCTTTTTTGAAATATTTGGACCATATAATGATAATACAATTATCTCTACCTTAAAAGTTTACAGGTGCCAAAAAGCCATAAATTCACATCAAAGAACAAAGAAAAACTACAATTATAATTCAAGTTTAAACAGTAAGTGTGCAGCTGCAGCATTTATTTAAAAAAAAAATCTTTATCCTGCATCCCTAAACAGAAACAGGGAAAAAAGGTGGAAAATCAGATGACGGCTTATATGTGTTCTGTTGATTGTTAAAATGTGTATGGGTATAGTATAGGGGTGACGATCGCATGCACCGGCCGTATGCCAGGTTTCCACCTGGCCTTGTTATTATTATTATTACTTTTTTATTATTTTCTGATTTCCCCCCATCTTTCTCCCCAATTGTACTCGCCTGGTCAATTTCCCCCTGTTGCCCTGGTCGCTGCTCCACCCCCTGCTGCTGATCTGGGGAGAGCCGTAGACTAGCACCATGCTTCCTCCGACACATGCGTAGTTGCCAGCCGCTTCTTTTCACCCGACAGTGGGGAGCTTCACCGGCAGGACGTAGCACGTGGGAGGATCGCGCTATTCCCACCAGTTGCCTTCCGCCCGACCCCCGACCAGGCGCCCTGACCGACCAGAGGAGGCGCTAGTGCAGCGATCAGGACACATACCCCCCAATCCGCCTTCCCACCCGCAGACACGGCCAATCTGCCTGTATGGACGCCCGACTATTCCCCCCTGTGTGTGTGTGTGTGTGTGTGTCTCCTAACTGCTCATTAGTGCACACTGACAACCACTGCACACTGAACTTGGTCACCCATGAACAAGTGGAGAGTTTGTTTACAGAAGTTGCCACGTTACTGTTCACATGAGCCAGCGTTTTTTACTGCAGCTGTCATCGTTTCAACTTGTATAACCTGTTGCCTGCCTGGCCTTGTGGCACTGCAGCCTCATGCTATTCACCTTATGGAGCCCCACCCACTTGACCCGTTTGTGTTACGACTTCCTGTTCAAAACGTCGGCTGTTTTACCTCAAAGCAGAGATGGTCTCTCTGGTCAAAACTAGTGACTCACTGGAAGCAGGCTGCTGCAGGGATAAGCTCTGTCTCTGGTCAAAACTAGTGACTCACTGGAAGCAGGCTGCTGGTGAATAGAGAGGAGAGTTTGTACCTGGAGGGTTGCTGGTTCAAATACATGATGAGTGAACAAGACGTCGCCGATCCTTCCATCAGCATCTACTGCACCAACAAAGTGCTCTTGAGCAAGGCACAGACATAACCTGCTCAAATGGCAGTGCCGACTTGCCAACCGAGTCCCTGTTATTCAACACAGGCAGGCTAATTTGGCTGAAAATACTTATAAAACAAACACAAACTCAAACCAAACACATTTTTGAAATACTTTTGATTCCTTATACAGGAAAGTTGAAGGTGCCACATGTAGTATTTTGTGTTGATCACAATGTAAACCACATTCTTCTAAAACCCATTGCTTCCTGATGCAAAGATCAAGTTTCAAGCTTGAAGGAGAAGGAGAAGAATGGACATAAGCCCTTGATAAAAACATTATGCACTCACACAAGATGAACATGCAGGTAGAATAGAATAGAATCACACAACTGCATGGAATAAAGTTGTGTATTAACTTGGAAAGCAAAAGGTGGTGCTAATTTATTGATGTTAAAATGCTACACGTAGCAGTTAGCAAGTTATAGCCTACATTAGGGCTGCTCGATTAATCGAATTTTAATCTAGATTACGATTTGGGCTGTCCACGATTATGAAAACAAGATAATTGACATCAAACGATTTTGCGGCTCTTGTCTCTCTCGTTCTGTCTTGTGTTTTAAATCACGCACACCCCTTCCTTTGCTCGGCCCCTCCCCCAAAGCCCAAAGAAGCACACCAGCTCGAGTTGTGAATGACTGTCGTGTGAAGAGCCACGGCACGTCGCACGTTTCTCCTCCCCCACTCCCCGATCACAGAAAGAGAGCCGCTGGTCGAGAAGAGAGGTGAAACAACGTATGTGGGGTGGAAACACTATGGTTTCGCCGAGTTTAAAGGTCCTTACACTGCGCATATCTTGCACTGTTTGTTCCAAGTCTGTGCCTGTGATTGACAGGTGGGTCAAAACTCGCATCGCAATTCCGTGCTGTAGCCTATATTGGCATCGCTCTTGATGTGTAACTGATGTGTAACTTACACATCTAGAGCGATGCGAATATACAGCATGGAATTGCGATGCGAGTTTTGACCCACCTGTCAAGATATGCGCGGTCGTGGCATCACCCTGCAACACGACCTCTCCCTCTGTTTAATAACTTGAAATCCACTCACAAAGTGGTCTATGACCAAGAAATAACGCTAAATGAAGAAAAAGACAAAGCCCCATCTAGTTACTCCTGCCACAACACAGTCATCGATTCAGGACACTCTTTACAATGCGACCGCATTGATATGAGCATGAATATGCATTCAACAGCTAACGATCTCACAGATACACATTAACAATAGCCTATTATGAACCTAAACGTAAGTCGCTTTGGATAAAACCATCTGCCAAATGAGTAATTTAATGTAGCCTAATGTAAACGAACGTTACTCAATAGCGTTCTCATTTGGTTAGATTTGAGGTTTAAGGACTACTAGTTCAGATGTTTACCAACATATTGAATGTAGATTAATAGTTGCAGTTGGTTGTGGCAGTTCACTGCAACATAGTAGGCCTACATATACCGTACTGTATATTTATTTTAGTTTTTATTTTATTTCTAAATCTTTGCACTTTTATTATTTATTTATTTATTTATTTATTTATTTATTTATTTATTTATTTATTTATTTATTTATTTTCAATTATATCTAAAATCCAAAGACATCCAATGTTAAAAAGAAAAGCCAGTGTCAATGTTCAATAAATGCATGATGTTCTCAATGTCAATGAGGTCAATAATCGTCTTAAATAATCGTGATCTCAATATCAATCAAAATAATCGTCATTATGATTTTTGCCATAATCGAGCAGCCCTAGCCTACATGCTGATGTCCTCTCTCCATCGTTAATATTGCCCAACTCATCTTCTGAAAATCTTCGTATGGGTCACATGTAAAGTGCTGGCTGCTGAGCGCACTTGAGCCCTCCTTGTCTTAACGTTGTACAGTGAAGGGGGAAGTGAGAGTGACTGCTCATGATCTGCACAAGAGCCGTTGAAACAAGTAGCTGTGCACGCATCTTCTTCCAGGAAGTCCTTTGAGCAAAACAAGCTGTGGAACTTGCAGCACTATGGCCCATTGCCAGATGGAAGTCTAGTAAAACTGACATGTTGTCATTTTGCATGATTAAAAACAAATATTGTCTTGAGTTCTATGCTTTCTTGTAATTGGATAGCACTTAAAAGGCGCCGCCTGTCAGTTTTTCTACCTGTGGAACGGTTGGTGTTCTATTTCAAACGTTCTAACGTTCTATTAGGACCTGCTGTATTCACCTTATTCCTGGAATTACGTTTCCCATGATTCTCAGCGGTTGCCGGTTGTCGACTTCCTGTTTAGATTTTGTCACTAGCGTGCGCGCGCTGCTGTCAAAGAGTGGGGACATTTGGCTTATTTTATCTGAAATGACTAAAAATAGAAACGTGTGGTTTGCATAGCGGCGATATTTTACAAAAACGAGGTGAATGTCAATTCACTCGTACTGTATGGGCTTATTTTAGCCGAAATTACTAAAAATAGTATGTGATTGCAATAGCGGCGCTTTTGTTTTGAAGGCTAAACGTCCAAACCGGAACTCTTATTATTTGGTCATTGGACGTAGCTTTAGCGGACTCTCTCTTTCAAGATTCAAGATATTGTCACTCCGTTTTGTACAATTATGCGTGTGAAATTATTATGCAGGGGGACATCATTACAAGACATACAGTAGGTACAAAGTCACAACAATTATTATGATTGTTTTCAGTCTCTTTCGCTATGAACGGTCCTGGGCGGAAACAGGCAACAGCAGCTGGAAACAGGGAGGGAGGCTGTCATGGAAGCGCCCACGGTCTCATCAGGAAACTCGTGAATAGTCGCACGTTATCTGATTCTGCGCCAAAGAAGTCCCGCAGGGATGACATATTTTAGTATGCGGAAGGCGGAAGTCCCGCATATGTTGTCTCTTCAGGGGAAAAGTCAACAGGGTTTTAGAATGGGGATTTTGCTTAAATATCTGTGCGTAAACAAGTTTATGGGAGTGGTAATTTGTGTTCAGCAGGATAATCTTCACAAACGTGACTTTTATGACTTTTGAAGCGTTTTCTGAAACCTACCTATTCTAAACGAAGCCCCCCCCATGGCCCACATCCCCCCTTTTATATATATGTGATGGGCAAGCTACTTGGAAAATGTAGTAAGCTAAGCTATCAGTTACTCTCGATTAAATATAGCTAAACTACAATGAAGCTATCCCCAGAGAAATGTAGCAAGCTAAGCTACGAGCAACATGGCAATAGCAGCTTGCTACATCAAAGCTACTTTTTTTCTACATTGAATCAACTTCATGTCAAAGAACAACTTTCCACCAAACAAATAGGCAGGCAAAGAAAAATCTAATTTTGATTGTTTATTATATTATAAAACACACTGAAACTCTCACTGGCACAATATTCAAAAACAGACAATAAAACCTGAACATCTTCTTCATCACTGCCAGTGGCTCCCTCTGGCTCTGCCATCTTTCAAAGTTCGTTGCTGATGTGACTTCGCCAGCACATGACATATTTTGCCCTACCCTTAACCAATCGTCAGTATTCATTGCCTAAACCCAACCCAATCAGATGCAGAGTATTGCCGGGTCTTGCTGCAAGAGAGGCAAGGATGCTAAAAAGCAAGGATGACTTGTTGTCCGTCATAATGGAACTGGAAGTGCTTTATTAGCTACACAGGCACACTTGACATATGCAATGTCTCCTCCTGTATAAACCAACCCGCAGCAGAAATCTCCACTGCGTGCTTTGCTCATGGATCTTCTCTGGCGAGTAGCTTGTAGCTTTTGCGGGAAGCTACAAGCTACTTGGGTCTATAAATAGCTTAGCTACTGAACAAGCTAGTTGGTTCAAAAGTAGTGAAGCTACCACCAAGCTACTGAGAAATGTACCGGTAGTTAAGCTATGTAGCTTCGCTACTTGTAGCAAGCTACTGCCCAACACTGTATATATATATATATATATATATATATATATAATAGATGGGATCGTTAACGGCTGCGTTAACGCGAGACTCTTAACGCGCGATAAAAAAATTATCGCCGTTAATCTATTCTCAAAGTTGTCTGGTAGCAGGGTCCACTTATATTGAGCAGGCCATGATGATTATCACTTTAGAATGGAACAGGTATGTAAGCGCGGACATCTATGTCTGCCGCTCTCATGAGGTGGTTTTTCAGACGTGTCGATATAGCAGTTTATCGCAAAAGTGTAATGGAAACAGATTTTCCGCATTTGCACATCATGTGACCCGTCTTCTCCTTGAAAAGCACACACCGGTGCGGTGCTCCTGACTGAAGTCACTTCAGTATTCAGTATTCAGTAAAGTGAATACAGTGACTGTGAGTAATACATTACACACGTTTCAGGTGCAATGTTATAATAGCCTACACAACATTCTGAAATGTCTAAATCGGACCAGTTGTATAGGCTACCTTTTTTCCTCTGTCTGTCGCGCTCGCATTCACCGCAGCCAGCAACATTTTGCGACTCATTTTCTTTTGAATTGATAATCAGGCTCGTTTATATGCGTTGTAACTTGATGTTGTGATTTGCATTGACCATTGGTTAGATTTGAGCATGCAGGGGACGGGATATGGGCAGATACCCGTGCGTAATCACTGTGGCAGCTGCTGGTAATGGGGAATTGCGTTCAGGTGTGCGCGCATCAGACCAAACTCAACTTCAATGGAAACGCCTACAAGTCGCAATTGTACATTGTCGAAGTTGTAGAAATATCGCAATTATTTTGCGAAAAACTGTAATGGAAACACAGCTACTGACAGTTTAATGCCAGTTTAATATTATTGATCCCAGAAATGTGGGTTGTTGTTCTTATACCCTCTGGTGTTCATTCCAGGTAGTTCAGGATAGAACTTTGTCCAGGTGAAGACAAACCATGTGTGTAACCTGCTGGTTTCTTACCTTTAAATGCCTACTGGCTATTCAAGTTGAATTGAATAAACAGAAACCTGTTCACAAGGACTTACTTAGTCATTATTTATGTTGCACACACATATTTTGAATGGCTTTGACAGACTTCAAATGACCAATTTTAATCTAGATTAATCTAGATTAATGACCAGGATTAATCTAGATTAATCTAGATTAAAAAAATTAATCTATTCCCATCTCTAATATATATATATATATATATATATATATATATATATATATATATATATATATATATATATATATATTACGGTAGTTGTTTATTTTTTTAATTTAGCCTGTATTTCATAGGATAGTGTGTGCTGGACAGCGACAGGAAAGCAGGGAGAGATAGAGAGGACATGCAGCAAATGAGCGCAGGTCAGATTATCACGGTTATCATTCAACCGGTTATGGTTCCATCCCTGATCTCATGGACATCAAAGTGAATCTAATGTACTGTTAGAAAGGCACATTCCTTCTTTATCCAATTTCCTCTGACTCTTTTATTACCCAATAAATAGCGTTGAAAACCTGGGCTGGGCAGAGTCATGGCAGTCAGTCATGTCAGCCACTCTGTGTCTGCTCTGCTCTGCATGTTCCCAAGAAGCTCGTCAAGCCTCACCAGGGTCACACAGCTGGTTCCCATGGCAACCAGACGTCAGCGGGTCAAAGTTCAAACCCTCACTGTCTCCTCCTGGCAGGAACTATGACGGGGACTGTGTGTGTGTGTGTTTGTGTGTGTGTGTTTCCAGAGTTTCCCGTAAGGGCTTAGGACACACACACACACACACACACACACACACACACACACACAGGTACGTCTGCGGCTACCACCTTAGCAGCAGTTCACCTGTAAATAAATGTATGCTAGCTAGTTAAGTGGGGAAAGGAGCAGGTGTCCACCTTCATATTCACGTCGGGAAAAGTTGGATAGTTGTTTCCAATGTTTTTCATTTCTGTATCGGCCGATTTTGACCTCAAATATGTGATCTGCTGTTGCAGATATTTCTTTATTGTCGCCGATTGCATAGCCGATCATGCTGCACGTGAGAAACATGAGGCAGCCCATTTTCATGTCTTCAATGTCCATCGTTTAACTTTAATATTGTGCTCTAACGTTTATATCATTGTGTTGCAAAGCACACGCTTTGCTTTCGTCAGCCGTACTTTCCGTACTATAAAGCTTCTGGCATACTCTTTGCGCCCAGCCAAGCGCATAGGGCGCGCGCCGATTATGACGTCATCGCACGGGGCGTGTCGGGGGGCGAGGCCTGAGCGCAGCGCGGCGCGTCCATGGAGAGTTTTCTATCAGCGCGTCGGGTTTTGCTGCCTGTGCCTGTAGATCTCCGTGGTAGGCTATCAGCGGACATCTGCTGTGATTGAGTCCTCACCATCGTACAGTCGCCTTCAAAGCATGATGTTCGATTATAACGAACTAGTTGTGTGCCTGAGCCTTCCCAAATGTTGAGGGTCGTTTTTTAGAATTTAATACATAGAATTGGGAACGTTACATTCAATTTCATTCAGACTGCCTGGCGCCTGGAGCTGCGCACTGAGTATGTTTTGTTTTGGCCTGCGCCGAGTGCGCGCGCCCTCCTCGGAGCCCCGCCTCCAGCGCGTGCGCGAAGAGTATGCCAGAAGGCGCAGCAGCTAAATTGAAT